>NC_139823.1:532500-540000 GCF_963457635.1 Microchirus variegatus
AGTTGCAAACTTGTCATAATGTATTATTACATAGAAATGATTATAGCCTGTAAAGTAATACAACAATAGATTCACACTATGTTAATTAAAACATTAAGATATTTGTTTTTTATTTTTTCTCTTTAAAGGTACAACATACCAGCTGCTCAGCTGATTCACATGCGGGATTTAGGATTTAGCTGGATGGCCATATCTCGGATGCTGTCTGTAAACATACGAACACTGTACAACCACAGGACACAGCTCGGTCTGGTGGACTATGGGAGTTTCACCGACATTGCAAATGTTGATCTGGATCGACTTATTGCTGAGATTCTCAGGCAAACCCCCGGTTCTGGAGAGACCTATGTCACTGGTAGTTTGAGAGGAAGAAGAATCAGAGTTCAGCGTTGGCGGGTACGGGAGCGTTTAAGAACAGTAGATCCAGTGGGGCGAGCCTTGAGAGGACGAAGGGCAATTCAGCGGAGGGTCTACAATGTATCTGCCCCAAATCAAGTGTGGTATGTGTTGTTTTATAAATTTGATTAACATTAGTTATTTCTCCCCAGCTGGTCAATGACGCAATTAATTAACCATTGACTATTGAAAATATTGATAGCCTACAAGGAACAATTATATTATCAAGTAATACAGTCATACAGCAAAGCCAATAAAGTTAAATATTTATGTACATCCAGTGTGGTTTATTACAATAATAATAATGATAATAATAACAACAACCAATGTCTTCTTATTTCAGGCATATTGACACAAACCACAAGTTAAATCCATGGAGATTTGTGTATCATGGAGCAGTTGATGGCTACAGTCGCTGCATTACCTTCCTGAGATGTTGCACAGACAACCGAGCATCGACTGCCTTGCATCTTTTCCAGGGTGCTGTTGATGTATTTGGACTGCCACATCGTGTCAGGGGTGATGCTGGTAGCGAGAACATTGATGTCGCACGGTTCATGATTGAGAATCGAGGAACAAACAGAGGAAGTTTCATGGTTGGACGGAGTGTCCATAATCAAAGGATCGAAAGATTGTGGGCAGAAGTAAACAGGGTTGTGTCAGGATACTATAAAGACCTGTTCCTCTTTATGGAAAATTTCGGACTTTTAGACAGTACTGACCCTCTTCACATTACAGCTCTTCACCATGTTTATCATCCAAGAATTAACAGATCTGTAGATGAGTTTGTGAGCCAGTGGAACAACCACAGCTTGAGGACAATGGAGAGTCGGTCCCCTCTGCAACTGTGGACAATTGGAATGCTCCAACTTCCTCAGCATCAAAGGCCACTCAATCGTGTGCCTGTGCAACCCCCTTATGATCACCAGTGGAATGCAGAGTTAAGGCCCATCAACCCCTTCACTGATGATGGAAATCATGGAATTGAACTTTTTGTCAGAGCATGTGACCTGCTTGAAAGATAGTCTGCTCGCTGCAATAATTCAGTTGTTACACCATTGTGGTGTTATACATTTTCATGTATAACTAAGTAATTTTGAGAAATGTGTGTACAGGTCCTAGGACCAAATATTTGCTTATAATGTGCTTTTCTTTCATAACAAAATGTGATGTTATCACCACATAGATATGTGCCATGCATATATTCAGTTGAAGTATTTAGTTATTTTAGTTAAGTTAAAGTATATAGGTGTAGAGTAGAAGTATAAAGTTTCATACAATGCAAATACTCAAGTAAAGGACCTGAAATCTGTATTTAAGAAGAATACCTGGGTAGATGTACTATATATTATTGTACATAATGCATTCATTAAACCCTGTTTGTCAAATTAAAAAAATATAACAAGTCCCAGATGTACATATCCTGTAGACACTTAAATGACAATGAACCAGTCCATACAAAGTAGGAACATAAAACCATTTATTAAGAAGGCCTTACCATAACCTTTAGAGGAAATAATCTGTGCTAATCACTCAGTTGCTGTGGGTCATATCAAAGGGTGGAGATAAATGACATGCATTGTACAGTTGTGACTTAAAAGTTCACCAAGTATGCATTATTAAATCTGAAACAAAAACCATGGCTTGAAATATATCTGTGAAAGTAGCAAATAACATGTCTACTTATATTTCTTCATGCCTTTATTCAATATTGTCTCTAGGAAAAAGAAAATGAAATAACAGCAATTATTTTTGAAAAGCAAACAACCAAACTAACATCCTCATCATAACTCAAGCTCTAAAAGCCCTCCATACTGTAACATTACCTCTCACGCTCTTCCAAACCCCGGTGAATTGCGTATGGCAAAAGTCATATCAGATTTGAAAGCAGTGTATACTGCATGAACTGGAATGCGAAGAATATTTTCACAAGTATTCGCTTGTGGAAATCGGGAATGAGTGATGAACTCAAGGCTTGGCTTTGGGGAGAAGCCCAGTGCTGGGACACTGTCACATCCAGTGAGGAAAACAAGAATATCCTCCAGAGAGACGTCATTTTCACCTGTAAGACATAAAAAAAAAAAAAAGAGTATCACAATAAATGATGACTATGACTATTTTGCTAAAGTCATTAAGAATTATACCACTAAAGTGATGCAAAGTATATAAACTTCAATATACGTTATGTATTCATTCATACACTCTATGTAACCTAATGAAATATGTTTATAGTGGCTAGGTAGCCCTGGTAGCGCTGAGAACAAATGTATTTTGGGCTAGGCTATGCTGTGGAAACGTACGTAAAGTTCCTAATATGGTCTAAACAATCAGGACACCCTTATAAAACAAAGGCAGAAGAGGCCTGAAATAACACCCAATAGAATCGGTCCGAGTTCAAATAAATCTTGAAGATGGGCTGAACCTCCTCAGGGCAAAGAGCTGGATTCAAACTGCTGACAAACACTACTACTTCCCCAATTAAATGTATTTATAATTCATATAAACTGTCTTACATAGTGAAGCAATTAAATATGTCAATATCAATTAAATATATTTTTACCAAATGTCATGTACTTTTATGATGCAGCCAAAACAGTGTATGTTGTCTTGTTGAAGCACTGCCCCAAAGGCCAAACTTACATTCAGCATCCTGAAGGTAGTCTTGCCAGAAAGCCAGGGTACGGCACTCTTCTTGGAATGCATTACTCCCTCTTTCAGAGTGAATGATCCTGAAGAGATTCTCTACATCAGCTGCTGTTAAACTCTTTTCACCCTTCAAAAAAAGGCACTTCATCTGTAGAGGGTATCTCTGGAGAGCATCTAGGACACCTAGAGACATTAAGCCATCTCTGAACCTATTAAAAAGAAATTGGAATGTGTTGTTCATGTTGGCACCCCCCACAATGAATTTCAAAAAAAAAAAAAAAAAAATTATATATATATATATCTATATATATATATATATCTATATATATATATATAGATATATATAGATATATATATATATATATACTTTTACTTGCACTGGTGCACTATAAAATGGAACTCTATATCCACCATTTAAATTGTTCTTATACAGTACCATAGATTCTATGGCAGCAACTATAAACATACCTTTCAAAAGGTGCACGGGTCCGCTGGAGGACATACCAGTGAGTCAAGTCCAAAGCAGCCTCTTGTTTGTTTTGCAGTGTTATGCGAACATTGTGACCTGCAAGACTGATCAAGCTGAACGCCTGTGCAACTGCATCTTGCAGTTGTGATTCAGTCTCAGCTTGTAAGATCTGAAAACATTAAAATAATATTAGGATATGAGAACAGTAAATATTAATTGATGTTTATCCAGCATTAAGTATACAACTGTAAGCTTTACCTTGCATGTTAATGAGTGCATGATAATTTGTTAATAAATTCAATAGAATCAAAGGAAAATGCGCTCACCGACTGCACCTGTGACCTTGTTTCTTCATCGGCAATATGTTCAGTTTTGACCTTTACATTGTCTGGACCTTTTCGAAGACACTCATACAAGAGTTCAGACAGGAAACATGGACTCTGTCCCCCATGAGCAATTGACATTGCCATAATCTGGCCAGCATTGAAGTATCCATTATCTTTCATTGCTGTTATCAAATGAAATTATACATCACATGTGAAATGGTTACATCAGAAATGTTCAGGCTGATATTTATCAAAATTTCCAAAAAGGTATTACAGATTAAAACAGTATTAATATAATGTTGTTGGTCTGAAGTTGAGCACTCTTGGAGGTGGCTGAGGACAGAATCCAAACTAAATTCCATAGGATCATGGACAAAACCACCCATCCCCTCCATAAAACACTGGACAGACTCAAGAGCACATTCAGCAACAGAAACAGAGTCTCCCACTGTTCAAGACAGCATTACAAAAAATCATCTCTGAAAACTAATTTAATCATAAGTACCTTTGGAGTTGCAGGTGAGGACTTTAGCATCAGGTGGACCCTCAAATATGCCAATTTTGTCCTTGATTTCATGAAGGCAGAGTCGGAAAAACTCCCGAGTAGGTCCTCCATTGTCCACGGCACCCTCAGATATTCCATAGTCATCAGTAAACTTGACATCTACCTTCTTCTCGGGTGAAAAATTGGATCTGCCCATGGCTCTGGATGCTCCATCCCACACACTTCTTCTTATGATATTGAAGCGCACGGTGCTGTCAATATTCACTCGAGACGAAATCTGCTCCATTATTCTCTCCAAGGTCATCTTTAAATCACTGTAACAATAATAAACAATAAAACAAAGTCATTGTTAGTGTGGCAATGGCAATAACTCACATACTGAACTATTATCCAACATCCACAAATTGTTATTAATATTGACTAAAAATTTTGAGGGTAAATTTTGATGAGGTAAAGAGAGAGTTTTACTTTTTTCTTGCTTTTGCAGACGTACTTAATCTGCTGATATATATTGCACATGAAATGCAGAGAGCATGAGAAGAATTTACAAAACCACCCTTCATCCAAAGAGGCACTGAAACCACACCTTGTATTAAAATGCACTTTTTCTGATCGGATTGCAATCAGATAGTGCTTGATCTCATGAAAGTACAGGTGTAAAAAAAAAACTCAAAACCAGTCATATTGAGAACAGATTGTTATTCGATCGAAACCACTTCTGAAGGTTGATAGGGACGCATTGTTACCACATTGAACATATATTGTATATTGTATATTGTATATTATATTATTATATATTATATTGTATTGTATATTGTTGATAAAATTACCACAACAATGACTGAATAACAGATAAAGAACAATAGGTTGCAGATGGCTTTTTGCTACTTGTCTCTAGGCTAGAAAATAAGATGTTATCCTGGATTACAACACTTAGATTTTATATATCTTCTACTGACCTCTCACTTGCGCTGGAATCTAAAGACCTGGAAATAGCTTCCTGGAGATCAGGGTCATCAGAGAGGTATTCTTCCTCAAATAGGTCAAGGTATGTGCTACAAAATAAAACAAGAATATTTTATAATTAAGGTACAAATATGATGTTTTCACACTGACAGTTGCATTACTACTGGACAAATACCTTCCTTGACGGTTTAATAACTTAAATTTTCTTGAATGGACAGTGCATTATTTAAAGGTGTAATATATGCCTTTTCACAGCTGCCTGTTGTAAACAAACATGGAGAGGACAGAGTGGGAGGTGCTCGGATATATAGTTATTTGCTGACAATACTGTATGAGAAGAAATAAAACATTTAGGAAAGATGGACCTGTAGGATGTGCTGGATGAACTATTGCCCGTTGCACTGGGTTGAGTCGGACCATGGGACACACCGGAGGTCCTGCTTGCAAAGACGCAATGCCTTTTAGTACTGCTAGCATTGACAGTGGGGACAACCGACAACCTATGAGTGTTGCCAGTGGAGATGTCAGGAGTTCCACTGGACATGGTGAGAGTCTCATCAATAGTGATGACACCAGCACTAGTGGACATGGTGAGGGTGTCAGCTGGGATAGAAGGTGCATCACTGAAAATATCTTGGGTAGCAAAACACCATATAACTTCGTCACCACTGGACATGGAAGGGGTATGACTGGAAAGGGACTGGGCCTCAGAAGTGGAGATGTCTGGTACAACTTCTTTGGAAACGTCAGAAGCACGACCAATGGCTGTAACTGTGACATGGGAAATTAACTTTTGGGTAACATTTAACTTATATGACAGTGAACATCAGAACACAGGTAGAGCTTTTTTTTTGTTTTATTTTATTTTTTAATATAACAATGTAATAGTGTAAACATATTTACCAGTCTCAGAAATCTCTGCCAAACCAGGGTCATTTGTAAAGCTGCTTTCTCCATCAGAAAATGACTGTAAATACAAACAGATAAATACAATTTTTATGGATCTTTTTTTGGAGACTTTTGTATTATGACTGAGCATACTACAAGTAACTGTTTAAATCAAGTGTAAAATACAGTATTGCCATTGTGACTGCCACTGTCATAAACATGTCTTGAAATCATCAGTACTACTTACAGATTATTTTTCCTCACGTAAAATGATCTTGTCAGGCCTGACATAAATGGACTTCTGATGAAACAGTTTTTTCACAAGGTCTCCATTCAAGCTCTGCGTGGGGGTAAGAGATGGCTCAACTAGTTTGTTGTAGCATGGCAGCAGGATTTCTAACCTAAGGGAAGGAAAAACACACTGTACATGTAAATTCTGTTGAAGCTAAAAAATCACACTACTGTACAAGGAAAAGATTTAGTGTCAATATATAATTTGTTGCCTGGGTTGTACTTGAAACCTGGCTGTTGTGGAAAGGCCTTTAGTAAATGGGGTGCACACTCTAGGTGAGCTATCGGGACACCTCAGTTCAGTATTAAATGGAAATGTTATGAGCTATTTACAACCATAATGCATTGACAAAATGTGTGTTCATCTCGTTATATATCTCAGCAAGCCTGTCAGAAATCAGCAGCAGCAAAAGGGAATGTAAAATAATACAATAATTCACAAGACACAAGCACTTAAAATGAAGCTTTCATAGTATGTTGTGGTATTCTTGCAAATATCCAATGAAAAGAGGTAAACAAATGTGACAAGACAATTCCAAAACTTACCTGCATCCCTCCACAGCTGGCTGGAAGGCCATTTGTATTGCCTGCATTACTGTGTCAGAATCCCAGTCACAGCCAAATTCCAAGGCAGACTTGATGTGGCCATTTTCAAAAAGCCATGCTTTTTTGGCACGCCTTGGTACATGTGTAGCTTTGTGGTCTGGCAGGAGAATCACCTCTTTGAAAAAGGACTGAGCCACAGAACGTGAACTGCCTTGTGCCTGAAACCTTAGAAACATTAAACAAAATATATAATTCTGTATAGAAACAGGCAGTATTAACTGTATTCATGTATGTATTTTGTGGTTGCTATATTCCATTAAACTGTGTTACAGTGATTAATACAGCAGTAATAAATTTTTTTATTACATAGTAATGATCTCCGTAAGGCATACTCTCATTATGCATTTGTCCGTCTGTCAATCCGCTGTGTGACGTGCCCAAAGCTGACAATGTGTCGCTGATCATCA